>NW_026542596.1:30689396-30724429 GCF_028750875.1 Macrosteles quadrilineatus | reverse complement strand
ATGCCGAACAATTAATGGAAACCGGGGTATTTTAACTCAAACATGGTAAAACATGGTAAACCTTGGGTGAAAACAGTAATAGACTCCTGGGATATATTTCATGACCCAAACCCCCCATAAAAAGTGTTAATGTATGAAATTAAATTTTAGAAAGGCTTCCACATGTCTGAATGGTGTCTTGCATTCGGAGGGTAGGCCAATGACTCAGAGTCAAGAGTGTGTCATCTTTCCCCCACAAATACCGTTTCTGTTATGAATACAATAAATACCAAAATATCAACCGACAGCGTTAGTTGTTGGTATGGTTTTGGATGGATAAGAGTGCTATTTTTTCTAGTGTTCCAAGTTCAAGTTGTGTCCAAGTGGTTTTAGAGCTATGTGTGAAAATCGGGCGCCGTCACCAGAGAAATACATCTTCCCTCGAGATCAACATGTTTACTCCAGTGGCAAAAGGCGACTTATTTTGAACATTTACGGTGTATTACACCTAGATAATCCAGGAATGTTGAAGAGGGACGTAGCGAAGAGAATTTCTATTGTAATAGTATAAATGACCTTCTTTTTATGGTAAAAAAATTTTAAAAATAAGTTAGAAAACAGTTTTAAGTTTTAATATGAATCACTTATCGACACTGTTCAACGTACTGTAAATATGTGCTAAATGAATAAAGATTGTTTGAAATGAGATACACAGCTCACATAGTATGGTTAGTAATATTTTGTGAATTTGTAGATATTAAGGATTAGTTAATACTTACGTTTTAGTGATTGTAAGGAATAGTTTCTGCCCATCAGGTGAAACTCCTGCTGCAAGAGCTGAAACTAAGCGTCTCTTTTCTTCTATTTGATTACGCACCCTAGTGTTTAACTGTAAATAATTAAAGATGAGTTAGGATACAGTAGCCTACTATATAAAGAAAAGAAGTAAACAAACGGAGAAACCAAAATATTATTGTAAGATTCTCAAGATTTAAGCTAATTAAGATTTCAGACTAAACCACTTCACCTACCTCTAACTACAGTCAAGGATAAAACAAAACATACTCCCTTAGTAGATTTGTCATCCTTATGGAACAGCTGAAGCCAATTTTATTGTTAGTTCTGTGCGTCCAACTTTAGAGGTCGTGTTTTGTTTACAATTTGTTTCTTGTATTTTCAGTCATTTAAAACCTCATTTAACCAAATAAAACGATATAATCATTAACAATAACTAGTCTCCTAGTTATATAACCAAATAGTTAAGCACAAATCATGAAAAAACCCCTAAAAAAATAGAATCAAAATTTTGTCTATCCCAGCGATCAGTGTGGACGTACATGAAACAGACACGGAATAAGCTTCACAATTTACAATGGTATGAGGAGTCTACTTGTGTTGCTTAGTCTATGCTACAGTACACAAGTTTTTTGAATAGTTTGACATTACATAAAGCACAAATCACTGAGAAAATGGGTTGAAAAATTGAGAATATAAGAAAAACTCTTCCTTGGTTGAAAGTGCTAGTTTTGTGTGTATATAGTGTAAAGTTATGTGTTTTTGTGCCGTTTGGACTCTTTCCCATTCAGGTAAGCCTGAGGATTATCAAATCTTAAAACTACTTTAAGTTACAATATACCAAAAAAATCTCATTGTACTTTTGAATATTCATTGTAGGCCTACATTGAATATTTTAGATTATTCAAAGAGTATCAGATCAAACTAATTAGATTCTGGTTGAGTGCACTAGGAAATAATATCCATAGTCCTTTTTATCAAATTCTAAACTGTGATTCCACAGACCTTATCCCATCTCCCACTTACGCTAACACTTCCGTGGGTTAGTAGATCAGTCTCCTTTCCTTTTACCTAATTAGGCCTTATCTCCCACTGACGCTAACACTTCCGTGGGTTAGTAGATCAGTCTCCTTTTACATAATTAGGCCTTATCTCCCACTGACGCTAACACTTCAGTGGGTTAGTAGATCAGTCTCCTTTTACCTAATTAGGCCTTATCTCCCACTGACGCTAACACTTCAGTGGGTTAGTAGATCAGTCTCCTTTTACCTAATTAGGTCTTATCTCCCACTGACGCTAACACTTCAGTGGGTTAGTAGATCAGTCTCCTTTTACCTAATTAGGCCTTATCTCCCACTGACGCTAACACTTCAGTGGGTTAGTAGATCAGTCTCCTTTTACCTAATTAGGTCTTATCTCCCACTGACGCTAACACTTCCACTTCAGTGGGTTAGTAGATCAGTCTCCTTTTACCTAATTAGGTCTTATCTCCCACTGACGCTAACACTTCAGTGGGTTAGTAGATCAGTCTCCTTTTACCTAATTAGGCCTTATCTCCCACTGACGCTAACACTTCAGTGGGTTAGTAGATCAGTCTCCTTTTACCTAATTAGGCCTTATCTCCCACTGACGCTAACACTTCAGTGGGTTAGTAGATCAGTCTCCTTTTACCTAATTAGGCCTTATCTCCCACTGACGCTAACACTTCCGTGGATTAGTAGATCAGTCTCCTTTTACCTAATTAGGTCTTATCTCCCACTGACGCTAACACTTCAGTGGGTTAGTAGATCAGTCTCCTTTTACCTAATTAGGCCTTATCTCCCACTGATGCTAACACTTCTGTGGGTTAGTAGATCAGTCTCCTTTTACCTAATTAGGCCATCAAGCATTGGCATTCGTTTTGACATATATTTCGAGCTATGCACAAATTGCCTCCCTGTACATTTCTTGTGGGATTGATAAAATGGAAGAATTACCTTATCCAACCACAGTTGCTAGTATGACAACTAGTTTCGTTCCTTAGAACATCGTCAGGTCATTGTATGCAACCACATCATCAATGTATTAATACATTGTGGTATGTCAAAAGATTCTTTAAAACACTGTCAGAATCACAATATAGGCCTAAGTAAAAACTAGTCATGTTGATCAAATTATTAAAATTGAATAAACAAACAGTGATAAAACTGGTTAAAACTGTAAAGGCTGACCAGCACTGTTCTAAGGAACGAAACTAGTTGTCATACTAGCAACTTTGGTTGGATAAGGTAATTCTTCCATTTTATCAATTATATATTCCAACCAAGGGTCACAATGAATAACATTCTTATGGGAGTTAAATTTGTTTTTTTTTCGAATTCCCGACTTGCATTAGAGCTTGTTGTAGAGTTCCAAACAAGTGATTTGTCGTTGAATCGTTTTATTGATAACTAAATAAACTTAAGGTTATTTTACCTCGGTCTCCAAATGATTCTGTGTCACAGGGTAATCTTCCCATTTTCAGAAATTGAGTAATTATAAAATGTTGTCAACCTAATATTGTTATTCCTCTGCTGAACGTCGACCTTGTTATTTGTAGTCAGACCTCTCTCTTTCTATATTTCTAATTGACGTTACAGGTTTGATTTAAGTTAAGTTGTTATAATTTGTTCATAAACTTAAAACTAACAACCTTTGCTTATTGACGCCGACATCCCCTTGTTGGTTTGTCAACCCGACCCATATCTTCGTTGGACCAGGCCTCCACCACAATATCACACGTAAATTTAACGTTTGTCCTACTATAAATTATTTTAAAACAACAATCAATCGCCAACAATTTTCCACACAGAGTAGTCGATAAGGATGAGTGTTCAAAGAACCTAATTAAAATCAAACTGAATGGTCTCGTTGGAGAAACTGCATATATTCTGAATCACCTATTATTTATTTTGTTTAACATTTAAAAAGTCATCTGAGTAAAATATTACTTATAAGTTTTCAAGTAAAGAATTTAGGAATTTAACGGAAAGCTCTACCTTCAGTTATCTTTGTTCAGAGGGTGATCGAATAGCTCGCTTACTAAAATCTGACTGCACAGCTTGCTCTGAATGCACCGACTGACTTCCTCCACCCACCAGATCACATAAGAATACTGGTGCTGCATGAACTAGCATAAATCACTCCCAAATACAAAACTTATTACAAACTATATGTAGCCTACACATCGATTGCTCCCCCTTACTGATAACTACCTAACGATATAAAAAAGTGCATTATTCAGTGCTTCTAGGTTGTTCTTTTTGCTGTTTAATCATCACCCTGACATAAACATCTAGGCATAGGCTATAGATAGAGCAAAATGTAGCATCTGTAAAAATGTACCAGTCTTTCAGAAGAAACTCCCTAATTTTTCCATAATTCGCTGACTTTTCCAGACCCACAAAATTCCCTGACTTTTCCAGGTTTTTCCTGACCGAACAAGCTTAATCACACTAACAAATTTAGTTAAGGATTCACTTTTAAACTTACCCTTTGAAGGTTCAGAGATTGGGGAGGCTCTGGGACTGTGCTAACTTCTTTTTTAACCTGAACATCACTGACTAAAGATAGATTGATTATATGAACATTGTTCAGGTTTGGTCTGCCACTAGATGGAGCACATTCTTAAGAAGTGTTAAGGAAACCAACAATAGCATAATTTAAAAGCATAATTTAGAAAGCTATTCTTACACAGTAAAATAAGAGATTATTTAAAGTGAATATTGTACATGGAACAATACTACCCGAAAACAAAAACTTTTGAAAATCAGGCCCTGTGATCCATGGTTTTACTGTAGCCTCAACACAAGCTTGATTAAAGTTTATCAACATAACACTTTAGGAAGCTTGATCAAGGCATCAAAGAACAAAAGTTACTTAAATCTATGTAAAATTTAACTTACAGACACAAGAGATCTAATGCTAGGCCTATACTGAAATGCAATGGGGAGGGAGGGAAACAGGTCCACTACGTAGGAAGTAGTGAAGGAAGTAAGTTACATAAGGCTGGCAGTGCGGAGTGTGGGAACTGTTTGTGTCAGTTACATTAATGTACCGGCAGTGTTGGGGAAGCTACTTTTAAAATGTAGCTAGCTACAACTACTGCTACATTTCCAAAAAAGGAGCTTAGCTACAGCTACAGCTACAGTTCCGAAAAAGTAGCTAGCTACAACTACAATGAAATGTAGCTACAGCTACAATTTTAGCTACTTTTCCAAAGACGTTAATTTTTATTCCACGCACATTAGGTAAATGTAAAATTAATTGCAACTACATTTTTATTTGGACAAACATTTAAAAAAATGTCAGTATTGTATCTAACATTACTTGGAAAACAAATTATTCCTAGATTGTATTTAATTTGTGGGCATTATAAACCTAACATTACATTGCAATTTTTAAGCATTTTAAAATGTAATTTTCATTAAGTTCAAAGGACATACAACCAAACTATATTTTAAAAGCTAATTTTATTAATTTAATATAGATTCATTTATATATGTTTTATATCAACAACTAAGACCAATAAAACTGCAAAAAGATTATTTAAAAATACTTTTTGTGTTACAGAGCCTAGCCTACTGAAATGGGAGTTTATTGCCTTTCTTTACTTTTAATGTTAAAAACAACATTGCTATAACTTTAAAAGTGATAAATTACTTATCCTACGAATAACACTTTTCAATGTCAAGAAATCGTCCTTATTGACATTATGCATATGGCAATTAAATTGTGCTTCAACCTAGTTGGTAGAGAAAACAGTATTCAGCAACTTATCCTGAAATCGGCTTTTAATTTAAACATGATGAAATTTGTAAAGTAAAAATAACATGTAGGCCTACTTGGCTATGTAACAAGTTGGCTATAGTAGGCTTGTTCTTGCAAGGACTAAACAGATATTCATAATAATTGAACTTGGTATTCGTCTTAAACTCTTAAACCATAGCCTCAGTCCTATACAAGAGCTGTTAGCAGGAGCAAACTATGCTATTTTTCAAGTTTCATGTTATATGGAGATTTTTTCATTACAATTATCATGTAGTCTAGGCATATCTTAAATCTCATCAGGTAATTTCCTCTTTGCTAATTTAGTAAACCTTTGAAAAAATCTTCGTAATCTAACCAAGGAAGGGCTTGTGATGATAAACCACAATCAACAGCTGAAGCAAAGGTTGATAGACCAGCTTTTCATTATTTCAAGGTGTGTTGGTTTCCATTAAACCCCAAGTTGAAGCATTATCGATATAATAAAGAAACTAAATTGATTACTAATTCCCCTGTCCTGTCAATCACTTGCAAGCATTCAATTCAATAATTCAATATACCTTCTCTTGTCACCGGTACGCACCGTTTAAACGTCGTCTGCAAGCATCTAGCGATTTTATTTTATCTGACAGTAATCATAGAGTAGTAAATTAAGGAAATGAGAGCCAAAAATGTGGATAACACTCATTTAATGGCCTCTATGTCCACACAACGTTGTAATAGGGGATGAAACGGCTGCAACCAGCTGTTTGAAGCCAGGAAAGTAGGCCTATTTTTTTTGAAAATCTCAGTTTGAAAGAGGTTGTTTTACGTAAGGTTGAGGTTATGATAAAAATCACTATCTCAAACAAATGTAAATGTAGCGAGAAAAGTAGCTAAAATTCCGCTACAACTACTTTAAAAATGTAGCTTGCTACAGCTAAAGCTACAAAATTTTAAAAATGGCGTAGCTACAGCTAACGCTACAAGAAAAGTAGCGCGCTACTTCCCAACACTGTGTACCGGTAGGCTACTGCAATGCTAAAATAGTGCTATGGGAAGGGAGGGGAACAGGCCCGGGATGTAGGAAGTGGTCGAGAAAGTAGTAAAGTTGAGCAGCGCGGAGTGTGAGAACCGCCAGTGGCAGTTAGATTAAGTTTAATGTAGGGTACTTGCAATCCTAAAATGCTATGGGAAGGGTGGGAAACAGGTCCACGACATAGGAAGTGGTGAAGGAAGCAAGTTAAGTTAGTAAAGGCTGGCAGTGCGGAACGTGGGATATTTTAAGGATATAACTTATCATTGTACTTATTAATCAATAAACGTTTTTCTGATAGTACCTTCAAATTAACATTGTATTTAAAAAATAAAAGAGTAGGCCTATTTTGTTAGGTAACTATTTTGTTCATTCAATTGGCGGACCTGAGACCACACACCTAACTTAGTTATATCGAATTAGGCTAGGCCTTATAGGCCTAGGTAACTTTAGAAAAATACACAGGATACACAGAAAAAAATCAGGTTAGGTTGCATCATTTTTGGCTTTTAGCCTAGGTCTTTTGGAGGACCAGGAGAAGGAACCACTGAATCAGTCATAATAAATACTACAATATAAACTACAGACTGCATTAACTTAATTAAACAAAATACTGGGCCTATTTACAAGCTTGATTTAAGTGGGTTTTCTTGATAAAGAACCATGTGTAGACTTAAATAGCCATACCTAGTGCGTTAATATAAAAATATTGAAAAATTGAGCATACGCAAACGTAAATAAATAAGATGCAATTACCAAGTTATAGGCTACACTAGAGTAATACTTTTAAAAATAAATTGAAGAGGCGTGATTGAGTAATACTGTACGAGCATGAATCTTCGGTCAACCTTCATAGCCTAGTTACCAACACAAACTTAAAATAGAAATTGCCAAGTATTGGGTAGAAAAAGGATACTTAGTATAAGCATTTTTGTCTGAGGATCAAATGCAAGAACTTCTCCTTCAATTTCCTTATTGTAACATGTTTTACATGCAACTATACTCCCAATTCCGAAACAGTCACTTACACCGGCCATTTTCTCCCTGCTCCTCCTCCCCAACTACTGCTCCCTTCTTCTTCTTGTTCTTATCACGTTACAAGTTAACCAACAAAAACATGTTCAATGCCAAAACCAAATTTAAGCCTTACTCGAAAAAGAGGATATATAATACTGAATTTATAACGTTTAGGTTTATGATTATATCTTTTACACTTAATATCCAATTAAATCAAGATTTCCATTTGGAATTTAAAATAGTACATGTCTATTGATTTAATAGACATGAATTTAAAATAATTGGTTTACTGAATCGATATTGCAATATACTAACTAGCACCAGAGATCATGGGTGCCCAGCCAAGGCCAAAAAAAAACAAAAAAAAAACAATAATATTAGGTTTAATGAGTACCTAGGTTTGTCACCTAAATAGGTATGGTGATAAAGTGTGTTTTTTAGTGAAATATTCATAGCTTAGTTTTTTTTAAGGGAGAGGAAGTAAAATGCTTTTACACATACAGGTAGCCAGCCTGCAGTGCAAGACTGCTGAATCTATCACAGACTACTCACTAAAAAACCCTCTCGCTACTCTGTTGGACACAGACCTGGAATTTGTTTGTCACATTACTTCAAGTCAGGCCAACATGTGACCTAAGCCCTCAGGGCTCTCACCGTTTTTGGCATTTAGATACTTTATGACCTACACCACCTCCCGGTCAAGGTCGAGGCGCGGAGAATACCCTGGATGTAATGTGACACACGTCAGGTCTATGTCGTCACCCTCCGTCATCGTCGATATGACTGATTATTATACCGATTTTATAGAAAATAAATAGATTTGCCAAGTTTGATCCATCCATAAACAAGCAAACTACAACCGTTTATTTATTCTCCTTAAAAATATAATGGGAATTTTTTATTTACAATTTTCTGCGTAGCCAATAACCACACAAAAACACTACAATATACTTAATTATTTGTGTTTTTAAGCTCTTCAAAATGGTCAAGAATTTAAGAACTTTTATGTTTTGAGGGTCAAAAACGAGAAAACCCAAATTTTTACCTAAAAAATTAAACCCCGTTCCCATGGTACGATCATGCTGGTTCGCGAACTCGTTCAAATAAACGTAGGTTTACATATTTGTAACAAATTTCATCGAAATCAGATCATTTTTGCTTATGAGTTATCGACTGGGACGGGTGGCGTCGTCCTGTAATTCAGCTACTAGGTCACGAATTGTGGATATTTATAGGCATGCACTGTGGGTGCGGTACTCCCTGGTGTGGATTAACGTCCGCACGAGTGAGTACTAAGACCATCCGCATTACTGGATAATAATGCAACAATGGTCTAATGGTGCAACAATTGGTCTAATGATCAGGATTGATCATTAGACCAATTCGTATATACCAAGGAAAAATGTGGTTCGGATTCCACTATAAACTGTAGGTCCCTTAGTTGCCATTAGCTGTATGGGCTATTAATTAACAGTTGTGTCTAAGGATGAATGTCGGCCTTAGTCACTAACAAGACTACAAGATCGCGCCACTCATCCTACAGGGTGAGGTTCATAATGTCCAAATTTCACAAACTCCAACGTCTAAAATATTAAATAAACAGTGTGTTTCATAACCTCCAAACTTCATAAACTCCAAAACTATAACTTTCAAATAAGCACAGTTTCACAATGTCCAAATTTCACAAACTCCAACTTTTAAATATCAAATAAACAGAGCGGTTCATAACCTCCAAGTTTCATAAGCTCCAACGGTACAGTCTCTGCCATAAGTCAATCGAATTGGCGGGATACCGAGGCGGACGGGCCGAATGAACCACTCTGTTTTACACAAACATACATTCACTCAACCTGCTCTGCTACACTTATTTGTTAACATACAAATTTCAAATTGATACATTATTTTTCTGGAAAAACCAGTGCTCATTACTATGTAGCTAGTTTTTACCTTAACATAATTTTTATAATTTATTTAGGCAAATTAAAACAGATGATTGTTTTTTAACACCATAAAAAACATGAAAAATGTAGTAAGCGAGGAACTTTTTTATTTTTTGGTCAGGGAAAAAATTCCTGCGGCAAAGTTTTAGATCAAAGTATGAATTTTATTTTTTATTTGAAGCTTTTTTTGATACGGAGCCTGCTTGTATCATTTTTAAGCGATTAAAAATTAGGCATAAAATCGCTTGGCGCGGCATTAGCGCTAGGAGTTTGGCCGGCTCAGCATCAGTTTACGGGATATAGAAACTGAGTTTCTAGCATTTAATTATCATTATATTACATCAAATATGTCATTACATTACGAAGAATGGTAACTTAATTTACAGGCATATGTTTGTGCATTTCAATGCTTACCGGTAGTCTATAGTTAACAAAATTCTTTGATATAAATGCTTCCCCGATTGTAATTTCGGAAATTGTCTTCGTGAAATATGAAAAGGCATTTTTATAAAGATGTGGAGATAATTTAAGTTCTTGGTAAAACCCACTGAATTAGCGACCTGGCCCAGTTATTATTTCTACTTTAATTCTCCTTTCGTTAAGGTAAACTAAATTAGTGTAAATGCATCCCTTTGACTAAACTTTTTGAGTCACATATTTGGGGTTAACACATATTTGAGTCACACAGCTGAGTGTTCTTCAATCATAAAATGCACGTATAATCAGTAGTTGAGCGCTGGCGAACGGTGCCTGCTATCTGACTGTGGCAACCACTGTAGAGACTTCTGGCTCAGATTGTACCGTTGGAGGTTATGAAATTTGGACATTATGAACCGCACTGTTTATTTGGTATCTTAACGTTGGAGTTTGTGAAATTTGGACATTGTGAAACAGTGATTATTTGAATGTTATAGATTTGGAGCTTATGAAAATTGGAGGTTATGAACCGCTCTGTTTATTTAATATTTTAAGCGTTGGAGTTTGTGAAATTTGGAGTTTATGAAACGCTCCCATCCTACACTCATCTCCATTCATACTTGGCTTAAAATACCTACTATGTATGGTCTTTTTACAGGGATGACTTTTTTTAAATGTATGACAACAGCTAATTTGCAACCAAAAGGTGAGTGAGCGTAGCGAACGAACATCAACCTGGAGGCGAGTAAGCGTAGCGAACGAGCTAACCTGAAAAAAAGTGAGCGCAGCGAACGATTTCCAACCTGAAGGTGAGTGAGCGTAGCGAACGAACTTCAACCAGGACGTGATTGAGCCATGCGAATACTTATGAAGTTAAGCGGGGCAAAGCCCGCGGGTACAGCTAGTATATATATATATATATATTTGAATTTATACAGATGGTGTTTTTGGCTTCTAGGGACATCAAAATGAAAAAGTAAATCGGTCCCTTGTCCAAGTCTTACCATGAGACCTACGGTAATAGCTTATTCCCTATATAGGGAATTCGGTAAAAATTAGGGGTAAAATTCCTCTTAGGTGGAATGCCAAAATGCGATTGGCATTTTGGACATTTGTGCTGTTAATGTGCATCTATTGGCGAGCCTGCGCCTGAAATTCGGCAACGATCGGCCGTGTTAACATCTGGTCTCTAGCATTCAAAATGGTGCCGCCAATTGGGACTGCCACCAACTGTGAAGTGCATAAATATGAATTACATTTTTCACATGTAATTAGATTTTTAAGTGCTAAAGGTGTGAAAGGCATTCAAGTTCGTTGACAGATTAGTGAAGTGTATGGCGAGAACATTATGAGTGATGGCACTGGGCAACCATCTATCATTACTGATGAATTGGTGGCACTGGGCAACCATCTATCATTACTGATGAATTGGTGCGTAAAGTCGATGAAAAAGTTAGAGAGAACATCTAAGGGAGTATGTTTTATCTATGGTTTTACGATCTCATCATTATTGTCACTCATAATGTTCTCGTTGCACTAATCTGGCGATGAATTTCAATGGCTTTCACACGTTTTGCACTTAAAAAATTAATTACAGCGCACACTTCACAGTCAGCGGCAGTCTCAATTTGTGGCACCATTTTGAATGCTCAAAACTGGATGTTAACACGGCCGATTGTTGCCGAATTTCTGGCGCAGGCATGCCAATAGATGCACATTCACAGCGCAAATGTCAAAAATGCCAATAGTAGCGCTGGACCGGAAAAATTTAAAAACGGTGACGGTCGGTACCATTGATAAAACATTGAAAACACGGGAAGAAAATATACTTTGGCTATACTTACGGTGGTCGCTGTGCCACTATTTCCAAAGCTCATCTAGGCTGCGTATCAGGAATTATTTTATTGAATTGTAAGGAGCTAGTTTTATGTATCTGAAATTTCTGTTATCCAGGGTATTTTAGCAGTTGGGAGACTGTTAAAGTAGGTAACAGATGCCACTTCCAGGGTTTGAGTCTTGATTTGATTTCTACTGAGATGTGTGCAAGGTACATCAAGTTACCGGCCCCTTGTGTTGTGGCAGTGTATAAGTTATCAGTCCTGGCCTCCAAGCCGTGAACTTTTTGTTCTCAAATTAGGCCTACCGCACACAACAGACATTTTGTTGGCCAACTGTCTGGTTAGAGTCGGGTGGACAATCGAAAAGTCGTCAAGACTGTTTGGTCGTTAACTGTGGGTGAACACACGCCAAGACTGTTTAGTCGTCTTTCAAATGTCAAAAGGATGTATATGACAGAAACCGCTTTCATATGTCCATTACTGTTCAGACTTTGTGCTGAAAACGTAAAATAAAATACTGGATGCATCCAATTTATCCGAGAACCTTGAAAGGCCAACCTCTTATACTCGGATTTGAGGATTATCCGGACAAATGTTTCATGTACTCATGAATGAGTGAGTGTTGATAGTTTTATTATGTCTGAATACTCCTTCTGTGGTAAGTCTGTCAGACTTACAGACTTTTTAGTCGTCAGTGTGCGCCTTCAACCTTGTCTCTATGCCTTTTCAATACGACAGGACAGTTGAGTCAGGGAGCAGTCGGCGGGAAAATCGGTCAGCCCCAAAATGCCCCGACTGTCTGGCTGCGGTCGGCCCGTGTGCGCACTCAGATTTACCACTATGGGGCCAGCTTTGACTCCCGACTACGACAAAATAGTCGGCCAACAAAAAGTCTCTCGTGTGCGGTAGGCCGTACAGAAAGTACACACCCAAATGAAGTGGTCAAGATCCCCTGCTTCTTGAAGATGGATTTGCTATAAAATGCTCTCAGTGGTGACAGCAAATTATAATGTGCAATGATTTCTTCTGAAGCTTCAAAACTTCAGCTGCTCCAGCAGCATGTCCCCATTGGTTGATGAGGCAGGAGATGTGGCAATGTAACGTAGCATGGTATACCAGGACAAGGTAAGAACAAGCCCGCTTTACCGCAGGCCTGTTTGATATGAATCCCTCTGGTTGAGTGTAGGAAAGAGGTAACCTTCTAAAGTCTTCTAAATTAATCCTTCTTAAGTAAACCTTTTAAAGTAAAGTCTCACATTCCAGCTGATGTTGATAAGTAATATCCTGAGGGTGTAAAGCCATCTGGTCTGACTTTACATCTAAATTACCTATACCTCTTTATTGAGAAAAATATATGTTATAGATATTATCAAACTTCATGGACAGAAGTTTGATATACAGGGTTAGTAAATAGAGTGGAGACCCCTTGTTATTTTTTTAACGGCCCATACTAGAAAAACTAAACTCGGCACACCATTATGGCATGCTATGAAGTACTTTTTGGGCATAACCGCCACTTGGTGTTCATCCCCAAAATGAGGGATTTTGGGGGAAACTAAAAAAATTCAAATACAAAGACCCATCGAGTGTCCCCTCACTTTGAAGGTCCTGGTAAAAGAAAACCAACAACGCAAATTAGAGGTCTCTATCTCAGTTCAGTACAAAATGGCAGCCAATCGAAATTCTCATAAGTTCCCAAACCCAAAATGGGGGATTTTGGGGGAAACTCAAAAATTTTAACCGATAAGCCCCATCGAGTGACCCCTCATTTTGAAGGTCATAATAAAATAAAACGAACAACGCAAACTATAGGTCTCAATCTTAACACAGTAAAATATGGCAGCTAATCTATATCTATAAAAGAGGAACTATGTATGTATATAATATATGTGTATATACGTTATGGACTCCGAAACCGCTCGACAGATTGTAATGACACTTTCAGGCATTATTAAGCATCTTTCAAGGATGGTTCGAGTGAAGTTTGGTGCAGATCCGTCATAAGGGCTCTGCCCCAGAGGGTTTTAAGTGGGCCAATGTCAGACTTTTTGATCTAGAATGTTTACAAATAAATATAATTTAAAAGCAGATGTTTACTTTCACCAACTGTTTTGTACGTTTGAATAACTACAACATTCTGTATTAGCATTAGTCATGATTTGAAATAGTGCCACAGTGTTTCTACAGATTGCAGCACAGAAAACTATTTTACTTTTGAATAAGTCCAAATGTATTAAACCCCAATCGCAGCACACCTGTGCACTTAACAACGTTTAAATTCTCCAATGTTAAATATTAAACCATAAAAACCTTTATAAAAGTACTGTATTATAAACAATAAAAGGGATGACTTTTTTAAATGTATGACAACAGCTAATTTGCAACCAAAAGGTGAGTGAGCGTAGCGAACGAACATCAACCTGGAGGCGAGTAAGCGTAGCGAACGAGCTAACCTGAAAACAAGTGAGCGCAGCGAACGATTTCCAACCTGAAGGTGAGTGAGCGTAGCGAACGAACTTCAACCAGGACGTGATTGAGCCATGCGAATACTTATGAAGTTAAGCGGGGCAAAGCCCGCGGGTACAGCTGGTTGAATATAAAATTGCAAGTTATTTCCAATTTCTAAAGATTTCAATCACCTTCCATTTTTTACTGGAATGAGATAGAAACCTATAGTTTGCGTTGTTAGTTTTCTTTTACCAGGACCTTCAAAATGAGGGGTCACTCGATGGGGCTTATCATTTAAAACTTTTGAGTTTCCCCCGAAATCCCCCATTTTGGGTTTGGTAAGCAAGTGGCTATTAGGCTTAAAAAGTACTTCATAACATGCCAAAAAGGTGTGTAGAGTTTAGTTATCCTAGTGTGAGCCGCTACAAAATTTACAGCGGGTCTCCAGACTTGGAAAGCTGTAAGTTAAATTTAACTTCTGAGAATTTCAATTGGCTGCCACTTTTTACTGGATTGAGATAAAGACCTCTAGTTTGCGTTGTTGGTTTTCTTTTACCAGGACCTTCAAAATGAGGGGTCACTCGATGGGTCTCTGTATTTGAAATTTTTTAGTTTCCCCCAAAATCCTCCATTTTGGGGATGTACACCAAGTGATGGCTATGCCCAAAAAGTACTTCATAACATGTCATAAAGGTGTGCCAAGTTTGGTTTTTCTAGTATGGGCCATTAAAAAATAACAGGGGGTCTCCACACTTTTTACTAACCCTGTATAGTGTTAAGCAAAAGGGTGGATACACCAACTTAAGGAAAACTAAACTTTGCACACCTTTATAAGGCATTAAAGTGCACTTTTTGGTAGGTATTCAAAAAATTTCTGGAGTCCCACAATGAGATATTTTTGGGCCAGCATAAAAATTTCAAAAGATGAGCCCTATCGAGTGATATCTCATTTAAAGTTATGGTTAAAAGAAGAATACCAGCAAAAACTAGAGGTAACTAATCCCAAAATGGCAGACATTTGAATGTGCATTGAAAATACATGATAACTTAGGTTCTCAGTCTGAGAAAATTTCAATAGTGGAGGTGGATAACACAAAATCTTATCTATTTCAAAAGAGGTGTGTAAAGGTCAAGACTAGATACAAATTATCATATTACTGATCAGGGAAAAATTGATTTTCAATCACAAATTCTCTAAATTTTTATAGACATTCACTCTAATCATACATTGCACATGAAACCCATGCAATCACTTTAGTCAGCATGATAAATAAATGGCACACTAAACGCTTCTATAAGCTTTGCAGAAGACAAAAATATACAACTGATGTGACCTATCTACTAAGTTTAAAATTACATACAATCCCATATAAAATATAAAAAGTTAAAAATATATCTGTACACATCTCTATACAATTTAATCCTCTTTTAATTGGCCTACGGTTTATCACTATTTGGTTTGAATTTTCTAATTGACATTTGGAATGATAGTAGTTTCTCATCATCTACCTCCATGGCGGCTTATTGAACTGGTTCTGCCTATCGGATTGTTCTTTTGTTTGTTTCTCATTTTCCTGGAATCAAATCAAATTATTACTACTGTATTAGGATATTACATAGAAAGGGTGTGAAAAGTAACAAGTTGATTCTACCTCTTCGTAGTTTGACAGGTGGAATACCCTAAAACTACAAGCTCTGAAAATCCTGTGGTAATTTGAACATTTTCATCTACTGTATTAGCGTCAGTAAGGTAAGCCTGCAATTAAAACTATCCACTATAAAATCTATAAAAATCCCTGCCTAAAGCCATATTTAATATTTAAATATACAGGGTGGCTGAAAAGTAACTTACACCCCCCCCCCCCTTAACTTTTCAACCATTTGAGATATTTGAAATCTGTTTGCGGCAACCTTCTTAGATATGATGGGCTACAATAATTATGGTCAATTTTGAAAATTTTGCCCTTAGGGGTAGTGGGGGTAGGGGGTAGCTCAAAATTTTCAAATGACAAGTATGGTCGAGTTTGGTATCATTTTGCAAGTCTTGACGAAATATAACAATTAACATAAATAAAATAGAAATCGGACCATTAATATAACAAAATGGCAGCAACAAATGATTAAGAAAATGGTCATTTAAAGTAGTTTTGAACTGCAATTTTGTTATTAATGCTCCGATTTCTATTTTCTTTATGTTAATTGATATGTTTCGTCAAGACCTGTAAAATGATACCAAACTCGACTATACTTGCTGTTTGAAAATTTTAAGCTTTAATTTTGCCACCCTCATGGTTATTTGGATTTGAAACGTTTTAAAGCGCCATTTTGTTATTAGTGGGCTGATTTTAGTTTTCTTTATGTCAACTTTTATGTTTCATCAAGACCTGTAAAATGATACCAAACTCGACCATACTTGTCATTTGAAAATTTTGAGCTACCCCCTACCCCCACTAACCCCTAAGGGCAAAATTTTCAAAATTGACCATAATTATTGTAGCCCCTCATATCTAAGAAGGTTTCTGCAAACAGATTTCAAATATCTCAAATGGTTGAAAAGTTAAGGGGGGGTGTAAGTTACTTTTCAACCACCCTGTATATTTAAATATTAAATATGGCTTTAGGCAGGGATTTTTATAGATTTTATAGTGGATAGTTTTAATTGCAGGCTTACCTTACTGACGCTAATACAGTAGATGAAAATGTTCAAATTACCACAGTTAAGAAGGGGTGTAAGTTACTTTTCAGCCACCCTGTATATATATATATTTGAGGAATTCGTATAGGTATTTTGATTGCATAAATGTGTTCACATTTCCAGTTTGAACTATTGATGGGTGATACAGATGGTACTTACCATGATCCATCTGTCCAACAACCCGTTGTCTCGCGTAGCGAATGTCTGCGGCTCCAAGTTATCTTGCTGGGCAACATTCTGAAGTGGAACAGGGTTGCCTGGTCCTCTATCCAAAAGCTAAAACAAACAAACCAAGTTAGAAAAGAAGCAAACTGTTGGTTTTCTTTTAATCAAACAAATTAAGAAGTAATTAAATTTATAGTTTATAAACTACACAAACAATCTGAAAAACAAATATGAAATATAGTACCTACGAGTATGTTTAAAATATTATTTTAAGGTTAGAAGTTATGGTACCACATCAATAGCCTATTAGAAACAAAACAATAAGGTGGGAATTTCTAGTATAAAAAGCATAAAATTACTTTTTTTTTTAGGTTGACCTGAGCTATAACAGACACAATCATGTCTGCATATCAACAACTCGTAATTACAAAGACTGATACTGCCATCGTTTACATTCTGCACATGGCTCGTCTAACTTGCTAACTGTTGACGGCCAACCTAATACGCCTATTGA
This sequence comes from Macrosteles quadrilineatus, assembly GCF_028750875.1. Classification (NCBI taxonomy): domain Eukaryota; kingdom Metazoa; phylum Arthropoda; class Insecta; order Hemiptera; family Cicadellidae; genus Macrosteles; species Macrosteles quadrilineatus. Next base: position 30,706,821 of record NW_026542596.1, on the reverse strand, counting down.
TTGATTTTAATTTTCAAGGTTATTGCAGAGAATTCGTTAAAATAACACCTGATGGTTAGTTTAAAGCATTCATTTCAACAAATCACTAATTACTCTCTATTTTTTTATAGTTTCTATTAACCTGTGGATGCAATGCTCCCTGGTGTGGATTAACGTCCGCACTAGTGAGTACTACGACTATCCGCAGTACTATCCTGATAATTAAACTAATTCGTTAATTAAAAGGAAAGTATGTGGTTCGGATTCCAATATAATCTGTAAACACCTAGTTGCCATTACAGTCCAGGCGCTAAACGGGTTGAGTGTGCACTGAAAGTCTGACAACATTTGACTTTTGATTATTGTTGGGGACATCTAGTAGATGAAAAAAATCGATGATGTCGCATTTCTAGGGTGATCAAAACTTGGGGGGGAGTGGTGGGAGGGGGGGGGGAGTTGCGCGTGTCAGTGGTTTACGTTTCCGCGTCTAACTCTTAAACAGTTAATGATAGAAAGGTGGTTTGGCTGTCTATCTACGCCTAGATATATTGTCCTTCAAAATGGTTATTACAACCTTTCTTCTTTCTCTTATGCTTTAGGCCCCAATCAACGTTTATTAAAAAAAGGAAAATTTGAAACTACTTTAAAATCAAATATCGGAAATATTGTACGCGTTTAAGACATGTTACAGAAGATTTATGGTTAGAAAAACTAACAAGTAGTACAACAACACCAAGTTTAAGGAAATCTGTGCAAATACAACAGAGCTACGTTAAGTTTTGTGAGAGTAAACGTGGAAAATTTGTAGTAGTATGGAGGCGCGCCATGGATAGTACGTAGCCCACAGTCAATAGGCTATAGTTTTTATGTTGTAAGTAATTCTGGGAAAGCTGGATTTTTCTATGCTGTTAGACCATGTTGAGATGAGCATTTCCCCAAAAGTCCCCACTCCTCCCACTTGTACTTTCCTCTACCCCCCCCCCCTTTTTTGATAAATTTATATAGTCTCTTAGAAATTAAGCTGTAACTTAAAAACTGATAAGGATAACAACGCAATCTTTTGTTAATCATTTTTGCAATACGATTTTCTACAAAAAGTGTATTTACCATGTTATCTTAAATATTCATAGTTTCGACAAATAAAAATAACATAAACATGGGAGAAAGTATATGTCAGATTACTGAAGAAGAAGAAGAAGAAGAAAAAAAAGTGTTTATTGAAATAAAATATCAATACAGTATTTTTACTTATACACAAAGAGAAAAAAAATGGATTAATATTAGATTAATAGATAAATTTATTGATTAATAGATTAATAAATTTGTTTTATGTTTTGTTGTTGTTGTGTGTTTGGTCAAAGACTGTCTGTTTTGTGGTTGACGTACTGATTTTAAAATATTTTAAAACACTTTAGAAGAGTCCATGAATCACATACAATTATTCATAAAATAAACTGATTTCCACTACAAAATATACACAAATAGCACTACATACTAAAAAGATCAGATAACAAATTAATCAAAAATAAAATTGAAATGTAGCCTACTGAGAATCTGAATTTTTCCTACAAACAGTTAATAATTTATAAAACAAGCCTGTTACTTTAATAATTTACTTTGATAAATACTTAACAAACAATATTTTATAAATTTTTTTAATTACCGTACATAGATTTTTCCCACTTTTGTATTGATATCTCAATTCTTAAATTTAATAATTAAACTCCATTATCAATTCCCACCTTTTACTCCACGCCTCTTTAAGATAATTTCCAAAGTGCCCGCCAATCTTTGCCATTTAAAAATTTAAAAAAATCATATTCATTTAAATATAACTCGCTAAACCAATATTGAAGTTTTTTTTAAATTGGACATTCTACTATAAAATGGTACACCGTTTCATTCCGGTTGAGATTACATAGTGAATATTCATAAATTTGATTTTCCATATAGAGTTAACTTTTTATTAGATGATCCCCTTTATTTGTAAAACATGTTTTTAGGGATGGTTACGAATTAAAAAAATATATCCGCCATTTTCCAATATGGCCAACAACTTTGTTATTTTTATGGAATACGCTGTATTTTAGGATTGTTTTAGAATTTAAATGCCATTTTAAAACGTTTTTATTCGTGACATTTTTTCTCTAAAGCTACTACTTTTAGGAGTTACAGTGTGTTATATCTAAAAAAAGGCTTGTGGTGTACATTCGGCATCCTGTAGCTCATAAACAAGTAAGTTGAGAGAGAAAGTGCAAAGAATACATAAGTCATATATAAGTCTACGTAAAAAAATACATAAAATACGTTAAAAATACTGATTCTGTCTTTTAAAAAATGGCCACCATTTTCAAAAATTGTAGCTTACTTTGATATTGGAGCAATTATTTTATGGTCTTTTTTTGAATGTAGATATGATTTGAAGACTTGTTTATTCTTTGTATTTTCCCTCTTAAACTTACTCGTTTATGAGCTACAGGATGCAGGATGTACTCACAAGCCATTTCTTCTTCGATGTAACTCCTGAAGAAGTAGCTTTAGAAAAAAATGTCAAGAATAAAAAGGTTTAAAAATTGTGCGTTTAGCCTACATTCTAAAACAATCATAAAATACAGGGTATTCCATAGGAATAACAAAGTTGTCAGCCATATTGGAAAATGGAGAACATATATTTAAAATTTGAAACCACTCAAAAAACATCTTAAAAATAAAAGGTAGTCCCATAAGAAGTTAACTGTACATCTCTGTACATCTGTAAATAAAAAGGTTATCTATTGGTTCCACTTAAGGTGAGACACCCTGTATAATAAAATGAGGCTCTGGCATAAAGCAGCAAATGCACAAGATTCATTCATATGTATTCACAACAGTCTGTATATGTACTGAATGAGCTACATAACGTTAATATAATCTATATAAAGTGGCAAATTCAAATACAAAAACCATAATATACGTAATTTTTTTCATTGTTGCGGTGGACAAAAAAGTCAGATTCCTGTAAAATCAATTTACTGTACTATCTATAACCACTATATGCAACTTTTAATAACTATATATAATTTTAAAGCGTAAACTATGCACCCCAAATTTTATACCAAACATTTTGTCGTGTGACCTCGTATAAAAAATCGACAAGGAAAAGTTTCATAAATTAATCCGTAAAAATTAATTTTGTATGTTTATGATATTTTTTAACCATGAATATTTTAGGATAACATAGTAAATACACTTTTTGTAGAAAATCGTAACGCAAAATGATTAATAAAAGATTGCGTTGTTATATCCTTACCCGTTCATAAGTGAGCTCGTTCGCATGGCTCAATCACGTCCTGGTTGAAGTTCGTTCGCTACGCTCACTCAGCTGTACCCGCGGGCTTTGCCCCGTTTTACTTCATAAGTGAAATTGTTCGCATGGCTCAATCACGTCCTGGTTGAAGTTCGTTCGCTACGCTCACTCACCTTTAGGTTGGAGATCGTTCGCTGCGCTCACTTGTCTTCAGGTTAGCTCGTTCGCTAAGCTAACTCACCTCCAGGTTGAAGTTCGTTCGCTACGCTCACTCACCTTTTGGTTGCAAATTAGCTGTTGTCATAAATTTAAAACAAAATAATAGTGCTGCACCCTGTTGGTAATCCTTGTAAGTTTTTAATGCTTTTGCATATCATAGAACCAACTTTTTAGTTGAAACAGCTGACTAAATTCTTTAATTCCCTTTTAATATGAATACTCATAAGGTTAACATGGGGAACTATAGAGCCACTGGGGCGGAGCCCGAAAGGATTTTTGAGATAAGAATATGCCTATATGTTAATCGGCAGGGTGGCTACTCATCCAGGATAATAAATTTCCCTGATAATTCCCTGATTTTTAATGTTAAAACTGTATTTTTCCCTGACTGATCTTAGTATAGCCTACGAATCATATATGAAAAACAACTAACTTTTGACGACCATGAATAAGTTGTTGAATATACATAACTCAACAAAACAGAGTTATGTACAGAGATATGTTTGTTTTGTTGGTGGTAAAAAACATAACTTAATTGAAATTGCTTGTAAAAAGAAAAAATAGGTTATTGATAAGAAAGAATGCTTTCAATGGGCCTAACTTAAAAATATTTAAGGATTTACTCACCCATCATGAGCAACAATGATGATATGAACTGATGCTACACAACCATTGTTATTAAGGTCATGTATGTTATAGGCCTAAAATATAAAATTCAAATATTTTTCCCTTGTACTTTTAATTTACAATCTCCAAAGCTTATTCAAGCTTCATTTCTTGAGTTAGGCTATTGGTCAAATAAATGTTTGACAAAATCTAATATCCGAAAAATACAAAAATCTGTTCATATGTTGAATGTGTATTTACTCTTAATACACAATAAAAAATAAAAAAACACTTTAAAATGTCTGTAAAGGTAAATTTCAAGTTCAGAAGTACCCCATCCCTACCAAATGAATAGATCACCAACCACCAATAACACTTTTTCACTTTATGGATTTAATTTCTTCATTTAAAAGCTCCACTTCTTTTTGAGCTTCCTCTAATATTTTTTTCTTTTTCAACTCCAACTCTTTTAACTTAGTCGTTGCAAGTCTTTTCTTCATTTTGTTTTCTGTTTCTTTTTCCTGTTGTTTTTTTTTTTCTTTGAGTGCTTCGACATATTTTGAATGAGCATTCTTAGCGGAATTGATCAGAGGTTTTTCTACAATAAAACGATCAATCCCGCCCAAATTTGTCATTGAATCGTAAACCACTCTTCTTGCAATTAGGAGTTCGTTCCTCATATTGTCAACAATGCATTCAGCATTGACCGAAAAACCTCTCTCGACATTAGCGTTTCCATGCGAAAGGCTCATCGTGCGTTTCCTACAGTCATCTCTAAATTTGAGTATTTCTAAATCAGTTAGTTTCCTTCCATGGCCATTAGCCTTACTGATGGCCCTATTTGTAGCAATGCCAACATTTATTTCTTTACTTGGTAGAAGATTGGAGGGAATTAACTTGATGGCAGTGACTGATTTGGTTTCCTTGATGACATCTGGCTTTGTAACTCTTTTAATCTCATCCAACAATATTGACGATAGGTCAGTGTACAAAAAAGGCGACATTGGGTGATCAGATTGAAACTCTTTTAAGAAAGGTTCCATGTCACTGGCCAAACTCTTAAAAAACTCTAACTTCGCAAGCATGAGAGGATCACTAACAGCTTTTGCAACCTGTTGAAAACTATATGTGTCCATTCCAGTTCCCTTATTTTTTTTCACATCTTCAACAAATTCTTTTAAGTGAGGAATAATCTCTTGAGCTCTCTCTGCTACCTCAACATTTTGTAGCCATCTAACAGAACAAAATTTCTTGGGGAAATTTAAAGATCCTGTAACACTAGTGAAGTAAGCTCTTCTGGCAGGCGAGTCTTTAAAGAGATTATATACAGACCTCAAAAATTGAACAATGTCCCATCCTGTCACAACCATTGCTGATTTAAATGCTCCGTGTCTGCAAACAATATAAAAATCCTATAGATTTATGGTAATTTTTTTCAAAGAGTTATGCAAAAACAAAGGATAATTTTACGAGCTCAAAAGTTTTCTATATTTTTTACTACGGTAATTAAGTTAAGTCCTAAAAATAACGAATATGATTCCAAAATAGTAATCAGTTAACAGAAAATATTAAATTTAGTTACTTTAAGACAATTATAAAAGTTAGCTTAAGGTAAGAGAGTTAATACCGGTATGTTGATTCAATTTTAAAAGGCAATAAGAATAGGCCTAGGCCTAATTTTATTTTTCCCAAGTCAGATCCAGTTAGATAAGATTAGGTTTTTAGTGCCATAAAACACTTTTTGCCTACTCAAGAATAGGCCTAACTAAAAATAATTTAACATCAATAACAACTAACAGTGTAATAATTAATAGGCTATGTTCAAATCTGACCTAATAAGCCACTAACTTATTGTAGAAGTTTTGTGTTGATTAAGTTTAGGCTTAGGCATGGAAAGCCTTCCAATTCAAACTAGACAAAACAACATTTAGTTTTTTTTTATATATGGTACCGGTACAGATGAGCCTAATGTTTGGTTTAAAGTTTCTAATTAGTTGTTTTAAAAATAGGCTAAGTTATAGGAGTAAAGGCTATCTTAGCCTGTAGTTAAAAAGGGCTTAGGCCTACTTACAAGGTATGTAGTCCACAGCTCCCGATGTCTAGGAGTGTCTTTGAGTTAACTTCATCAGAACCTTGATCATTTAGTTCAGCTTGCAAATCTTTCAAAAACTTAAGGTTCACATAAGGACCATCCATTGAAATTTGTACAAGTTTCTTCATGTTTAGGTTTTTGGTTCCATCCTTGAAGGCCACTAGGATGTCTTCTGCTTTTGATCGACCCAGGAACACTGATGTCAAATACCTTGTGGTCACTTCATTTTTGTCCGGGTCCCAAAAACGAACATTAATGTCCATTTGTTTCTTTTGGGCAACTTTATTGAGAGCTTCATCAAAGCCAATTACCATGTAGTTACTTTCATCAATTTTTTTCAGGAGTTCGGTTTGAAAATATGGAGCTATTCCATAGACTATGGTGTAACCTATTTTATCTCTTTGAAGCTGCATTTTCGAGGCAATATCGCTGTCAGTAAACATGAGCTTGAACAATGACACATTGTGTGCTGCAGAACGTAAGGAGGCATGAGTCATTACTGATTCAATACACCACAAAATTTCACTTGTAATGACCTTATCCATTAACACAAATTTTTCCATCCCTCGAGGTTTGAAAGTAGAGTTTTCTACGTAAGGTTGAGGCCTATTGCATTGAACTTGCACTATATTATCTTCAACAGGTGTAGGCCTAGTGGCGACTTGCTGTAAAATTTCACCAGACGACGACGCTGTGGGTTGATCATTAATAGACCTAATAAAACATCTCAATGAAGCAGATTTAGCACATGCTGACATAAACGTTTTGTGTTTTTCGCCATTCATATGGCTAGACACCGCACGTTTACCCATATTACTAAGGTTAAACGTTTTATTGCAGACATTGCACTTCGCTACCGAATTATTATTTTCAACTCTCTCTAACCAGGGAGAAAATTGAGGCTCATTAAGCCAATTGAGTTGAAAAGATGTTTTAACACTTTTAGGAGACATTGATGACTATTTCAGAACACATCGCAAGGAAAAAATAGTAAATTTTATCACCACTGAAAATAAAAGAGGAGAATGTTTGATGATGAGTGATGAAGAAATTAATTGTGTCCGACTCCGATTCCGATATTCCACTCCACTCCAATGCCAATGTCCAATACCGAAGACTGGAGTGGAGTGACTAGGCTTTTTTTCAGATTGGCCATTGATTAAAAATCTCCTTGGAAATATAGGCAATGGAACGTTCTGAAATGAATTGAATTGAAATCGAGCAGGCAGGGTACGACTTCAGTTTGAATTGGATCGATATGTAATAGATGCGAGTTCAGTTTTTCATCGGACACGAATATAACACGCACATAGGAATTTATATTCAATGGCACAAGTTGAAGTGGAACGGGTTGAGTTTGAGTTGTTGTTAAGAGGCCGTTAGAATGAAACTGAGTTGTATTTAGATAGACAAATCATTGGTAGAACAAAGACAGATTGCAATAATGAAAGCTAACACTGTAACAAAGATTTATTAATTGAAATTCACTTTAAAAAATAGAGTGAGAGGCAGGAGGGAGGGAAAGAGAAGATATAGCAACGAAAGTGACCTTGAGGCATACGTAGCGACGTAGCTGTTGCCATGCGAGTGGGCCACTATTCCCCGCGCTGCTACTAGCAGACGAAACCTCTTGTCAACACGATAATGCGGACTCACGGTGGAAACGTATCTACGCAACAACATTCATTCTACTTTAAGTAATGTAAATATTCTATGGTTATACTTTTCTATTGTAATCATCAATATATATCGCCAATCTACTTGTTTAACACAATTCATAAAATGCATATTTTTCCCTGACCGTTTGCAAATTTCCCTGACTTTTCCCTGACTTTTCCAGAATTTTTAATATCCCTGACTTTTCCCGTTTTCCCGGTTTTCCCGGTCGATCGCCACCCTGATTGGGAATGTGAGCTATCATCATGCCAAATTTCAGCAAAATCCATCCAGTGGTTAATGCGTTTACTTGTCACAAACATACATCCATACACCCAAACTTTCTCATTTATAATATTAGTAGGATTTGTAAGAGACTGTAAATTTATCTAAAAAGGGGGGGGGGGTAGAGGAAAGCACAAGGGGGAGGAGTGGGGACTTTGGGAAAATTTCTTATCTCAACATGGTCTAACAGCATAGAAAAATCCAGCTTTCCAGAATTACTTACAACATAAAACCTATAGCCTATTGACTGTGGGCTACGTACTATCCATGGCGCGCCTCGATACTACTACAAATTTTCCACGTTTACTCTTACAGAACTAAACGTAGCTCTGTTGTTTTTGCACAGCTTTCCTTAAACTTGGTGTTGTTGTACTACTTGTTAGTTTTTCAACCATAAATCTTCTTTAACATGTCTTAAACACGTACAATATTTCCGATATTTGATTTTAAAGTAGATTCAAATTTTCCTTTTTGCAATAAACGTTGATTGGGGCCTAAAGCATAAGAGATAGAAGAAAGGTTGTAATAACCTTTTTGAAGAACAATATATTTAGGCGTAGATAGACAGTTAAACCACCTTTCTGTCATTAACCGTTTGAGAGTTAGACGCTGAAACGTAAACCACTGACGCGCGCAACTTCCCCCCCACCGAGTTGTGACCACCCTAGAAATGCGACATCATAGATTTTTTTCATCTACTAGATGTCCCTAACAATAATCAAAAGTCAAATTCAAAAGTCAAATTTTGTCAGACTTTCGGTGCTTACTCAACCCGTTTGGGGTCTGTCTTTTTAGCTGTATGGGCTATTAATTAACAGCTGTGTCTAAGGAACATGTCGGTCTTAGTCACTGACAAGACTACAAGATCACGCCACTCATCCTACACTCATCCTTTACTACTCATATTTGGGTTAAATAAATAATGGATAAAAATAAAATTGAAGAGGGTAGTGACAACTTACCATCTGTATGTACTTCTTGAGTTGTTGGTCTTGACTAGGCTGTGATGTCCTGTAAGTGACCATCCCCTCTTGACAGAACGGTACATCCTCCCCTGGACCAAGGCTGGCTGTTGATGCTGATCTGCTCACCCTCACATCTCCCTGGCCCTGGCACCTACTTCTGTCTTCCTGTGGCGCCTCGTACAACGCCTGAAAGTAGTGTATCTGAATAAGCAATAGCCATTATGTTTTAAACCTTTAGGGAGCGTTTATGTTGGAGCTGCAATAAACGATCGTGGCAACGTTAAGAGCAGAGATGCTTAGTAGGGAATTGCGATCTGCTTCTACCAATTGCTCATGTCTGAGCCATGACACTCACGCTGACAGGTTGATTTGTGAGTTTGTTTGTTAAAAACGAGTGTGTGATGTGTGATTCTGAAAAAGTATGATTACATTTTAGAATCAAAATCAGTAAAGGATTATTCACTGGGATGTAAAAATTGATAGTATTATGCACATCCTATCGATCATATCAATATTTGTGTTCAATTCTTGAGCTATTTCACTCCACAACTTGTCTAACACAGATTCTATTGTGATGATTGTGATTATCACACCTGTCCCATAATGCTGTTTCATAAAAACTTGTGATATTCGTATTAAGTAAAAACGTGCTTGGAGTCTTGATACTAGCTGAGAAAAAGGACTGAGCTATTATTGATGCTATCATCCATGGTTGGGATACAAGAGCGAATAACAGCACAGCTCCGACATGAACCCACCCTTAGAGTTCATCTGTTGATGTGGGAACAAAATGACTGTTATGCTTTGTGTTTGTGTTTCTGTCGACCCAACCTGACCCGAGAAAATCAGGGACCACCAACCCCAACTTTCTTTTTTCTGAGGAGAGCTCTATAGCCCCTTATCCGCCTGTATTCAATAGAAATTCGTAATCACCCCAGCATACACGTTGGTGGCATTCAACTACATCCATTTAGCGAATTTCCCTATAGGGAAGTAGCTATTACCGTAGGTGGCATGGTAAGACCTAGGCCCGGGACCGATTTACTTTTTCATTTTGATGTCCCCAGAGGCCAGAAACACCATTTGTTCAAATTTTTATATATGTATATATGTATATATATATATATATATGTGTCCGTGAACACGATAACTTGAGTAATTTTTATCCGATTTTGATGAAATTTGGTTTGAAGGTGTAAGGCGGGATAAACTTGAATGAGTTTGCGAACCAGCATGATTGGACCATGGGAACGGGGTTTTACAGGGGGGTTTTATGGGGTAAAAATTGGTTTTTCTAATTTTTGACCCTCCAAACACAAAATTTCCCAATTTCTCTTCAGACCTTCTTAAAGAGCTTAAAAAACAAATAATTTAGTATATCAAAGTGTTTTTGTACTATTATTAGTTACAGAGAAAATTCAAATAATTGTTATTTTAAAATTCCCATGTTATTCTTATGGGGAATATTGTAAAATGTTGTAGTCTGCTTGTTTATGGATATATTTTGATCAAACTTGGTAAATTTATTTATTTTATACTAAGTTATTAATATTTCTCTAAAAAACACACTTTTTTACCCTCCCTGTAGCATCAAGCCTATGTACTCATAAAAATTAATGTTAATTAAATACATTTAATTGAAAATCAATTCAGGAAACTGGAAATTCGCTTAGTCGGCAGGTTTGCTGCGGCGGGGGTATTGTTTCAAAAACTGGTAACAAATTTAACGTGGGGATGGAATGTCTAGTTGTATAAGTCAAACATTTTTCCCTCTGATCGTATTCACCTTGATGGGGTTGCTGATGATGTTCAGAGCCTCCCTCCATTGTGTCTCCATGACACTATGCAGCCGCTGCGCAATGTCTGCCCGTCTGTCTGCTTCTTCCTGCAACTTCTTCTCCAATGCAGTCCGCAGTCTCTCGCTCTCCGTCAACTTCTCCTTCCAACTGTTTATGTCTGCTTTGTGAATCTCTTCTACACGTAGCAAGTCTCTTTTGAATCTGAAACAATTAGTTCAATTAAGCTCAATGTTGAGTCGTATTGAGTTTGTAATGTCTAAGTACAGTCACGCAAACTCGACATAATGTGGACAGGAAGTGTGCAGTTTGAGATATGCCGGATTACTTGGGAAAAGGACAAAAAAACTGAGGCTAGATTTTTTTCAATGAAAGGCTCTATGCCAGGATTTTAAATTGCACAATAAAGGAGGATAGCAGCTAGCTAACCTAGAAGAAATACAGGTAGGCCATAGAACACACAGAAGACAAATAAAACCCACAATATCTTGTCCTTGAGGGGACTTTGTGAAGTGTATAGGAGTGAAAGTATGAATAATCATATTTTGTAACCTGAATAGCCTTATACCATTAGCTGGACTCTGTAAAATTAAAACTATGCCATATCTCAATGTAGACTTCACAACAATACAATAAACAACTCAAAGTGTTTCATTCATACATTCTGACTATTTCTGAAATTCAGATTCCAGCTTATATTATAAATACCTAGCTTACTTGTCGTGTAGTTGTCGGCACTGATCGTTGGCTTTCTCCGCCCAATGTTTCTCCTTGTTGTGCAGCTCAGCTTTGAGTGCTGCCTCGGCCGTCTCTAGTTGTGTCTGGAACTCCTGAAGCTTCTCTTTGACCACCGCCTCCAACTGTCCTTGGTACAGAGCTCGGAGTTCAGTACGAGCCACTTCCATCCTCTCTTGGCTCACCCGTACCTCTTCTTGCGCCAATTTCTGGAACAACCAGACAGAGTGATTTTAAATCAACATTTTTAACCATTGACAGAAGATTTTTTTTTAAATTCATTTATTTTATTAAATTTTTTTAAGTTTTAAGTTTTTAGGTCTTTAATCAAGTATATATTTCAACACAATCTGTCCATTTTTAACCAAAATAAAAGCCAGAGAGAAAAATCTGTGTCCACTTCTATGTTTGTTTATGTAAAAGAAGTAAAACAGGTGTTGTGCGAAATCCTTTTAAAACTCACCAATGCCGCCAATTTTCACCCAAGGCAGACACCGTTTATTTATGGTGGGCTCTCCACTCCTGATAAGCCTAACATTAACAAGTTACGGATTGCACATGTACAAGATTGGAACCCGCACTAGAAGAAAGACCTCAACGCTACACTTTTAGTGCAACGCCTTAGCCAACTAGGCTACCATTCCAATTTATTTGACGTACTACTTGAGGGCCAGTGGGTTAGCTGTTTGACTATCTCGCGGCGCAATGCGGTAACGAGCTAGAACGATCAGTCATCGTCAATGGGTTCGACAGAAAATTATTCTAGGACATTTGTGAGGCTAACAGGCATACCTGAATGGTAAAGTGCCCAATAGGGCACAAAAACACATACACACTATACACAAAACATTAAAATATTTCACTGCCACTGACAGCATTTTCAACTAAGGGAGGTATGAATTGAAAAGGAAGTCTTTAGTTCTAATGGTGGCCAGGAAGTTGTTGTAACAGTGTTATTCTCTGTATACATTTTACTATCATAGTTTCTATTGATCTTGTGTAGACTATATGTGTGTAGATATATATGTAAGCCTGCTTACTCGGTTGGATATAGAAGTGGATATTATATGAATAATATTGGATATTGGATTAAAGGTGTTAGGTGTAAATACTACACCGTTTTACTGATTGAAAAATTGATACACCCTTAGAGAAGGTTTAAGAACCATTAGACGAAATCAAGGTTACAAATTAAACGCTTGCTTATTTTAAAAATGGACCATTACCGTGTGTTATACATTTGACAGTTTAATGTTCTAAGACCGCATAAAAAGGCAATGGCCTATTCCTACAATAAGGTCCATGATTAACTTTAATATGCACTGTTTTAACAAGAAAACACCTTCTTAAAATGTTATACAGAGCAACAACTCAAAAACAACCAAAACATACAATATAGTTATTGATCTACCTCTTTCTTGTAGGCTTCGTTCAGGGCTTGTTGAAGTGAGTTCATTTTCTGTTCTAAAATACTATTTCGATTTCTTTCCTCTTTAACACCAGTTGTAAGTGTTAGCTTTTGTTCTTTCAGAACATTATTTTCCGCTTCAAATTCATTGAGTCTCTTTCTTGATTTTTCCAACTCCGCCTTCAGTTTGGAGAGAAGCTCTTCTTCCTTAAAAAACATTTAAAATTTCATAAAATGCAAAAATAAATTGTAAAACAGTACTTTTTCACCAAACTGACATTTTGTGAGATTTCACAAATCTTTAACACTGTAAACTAGACCAAATAATCTTCTACACCAACTCTTACAGTCTTTATCACTAGAACAAGAAAATATGTTTGTATTTATTTATTTATTTACTAGAAGGAAAACCCGGCTTTGCCGGGGTAAAATTGTACAATGTGCAATAAGTGGTTATAGAATTATTTTTTTCTGTTCTCATAGATGTACACTTATCAGTATTTACTCAAGGGAGGTATAGAAGAGCCTTCGATGACGTCAGCTGTCAGATCTCTTCTCTTGAGGGAACACCATTACCGCAACGATACGGTATTGAGCCATCGGCCTCGGTGGTGTAGTGGAAGCGTTCCTGGCTGATGAACTGAAGGTAGCCGGTTCGATCCCCACCGATAGCACTGATAGCTTTTTGTCAACGATTTAGCTTAGAATGTGATTGCTTCTTAACTGTGTGTAGTACATCTTTAGTTAGAATTTGAGGTATTATAATTTTATTTTATGAACAGAACTATTTTTTTGATTTGTAAACCTTCATTCGATTTGTTCATCATCAGCAAGTTTTGTTTGGTTATGACAATTTACTTAAATAATTAAAAAATTATAAAATTGAATTTAAGGCATTTATCATTTTATTTTATGAACAGAACTATTTTTTCGATTAGTAAACCTTCATTAGATTTTTTCATTATCAGTAAGTTTGGTTAGGTTATGACAATTTAATTTATAATTAAAGAATTATAAGATTAATTTTATAGACAAACATTTGGTAAATAATATGTGGGGTTAAATCTTAAAACAAAAAAGCCTTATTGGTCACAATGTTTCAAGTAGGGTATTAATAATATAGATTTTGAAATAAGACTGTCTAAAATAATAATTGAAGTCTCAATCTATTATAACAGTGATCAACTACTGTCACCAATTCCAACATAAATCAATCCACATGGTATCAGACACTTATATACTGCATTTGCTTTCTAGCTTTTAAAATAAAATATAGAAGACTGGTATCCACACTGTGCCTTACATACTGTGAAAGGCTTGTCACACAATGCGTCTGGTCCGGTAAAATCAGATCAGGCATGCCGGATCAGGTAAATTCGGAAACAATTTTAAAACCATGAATTCAAATGGAAGTCCCCAGACTGCATCCGGTCTGGTTCGTCAGGTCCGCTCAGATTATTTCGGATGGGATGCGATTGGCTTCCCGCAAGCTCCAGGTGCCTTGAGCTAGCGCATGCGCAGATGACTTCTACTCAACACATGGCAGTGACAGTAGAGGCACTTTTTTATTATTGATGTTTCTAGAAGAGAATGAAGTTCCATAAATTTCTCTAAGCTCATTTGGGAGTACAAGTCAAGTCAATCATTTATTTCCACAAAACGTTCACAGATCCAGCATAGCTGGGAAACAGGTGAAATGGTCATATACATAATAGCTATTTACATTACAAGTATAGTAAGAGCGTTTTTACATCAGGCAGGTGAATGTTGTGCAACGAGCGGAAGCGAATTGCATAATTCACCTAAGTGATGTAAACACGCTCTTGCGTAACGTACCTGACCCGACAATATACAGGGGGTTACATACATAAATAATTCTTCATTATCCATTTCACTCAAGTTCTAACAGTAACGCTCTTTTACAAACAAAAGCTAGGCTAGGAAAATACTTTAAAGCATAACAATAACATTCAAGCGCACAGCTGATTTCTAGCGTTGAACGTCGTTGGCTCCATAGAGGTACAAGCACACAATGTTATTTAAATGGGTTTCATTACCTCACCGAGTGAGTTTTTTTAACTTTACATCACTTGTAAAGTAAGGAGGTTGTATACATCACACTTGGGATAGGGAAGTTTAACATGGCGGGTTAGGAAAAATACATAAAACTATAATAACTACAAAATCAAATAAATACATAATTTAAAAAATCATTTACTTTATAATACACTCTGTCAAGCAGCAATTTGACAACTTCTTTTTTGGATTTTTCAAATAATTCTAGTGATTTAATATTTTCAGGCAGTTTATTATATAATTTTTCCCCTAGATATTGTGGAAGGGTTTCAAGTGAGGTAAGTCTGTGAATGGGCAGTTGTAAATCGTTTCGGTGTCTTGTTAAATAATCATGGCTATGGTTTTCATTCATAAAAGATTCAAGGTTTTTTTATCAAGATTAATGTTTGCAGGATATAAATTGAGGAAGCGTTAATATTTTCAACTCTCTAAATAATAATTTACAGGATCGTCTGGGTATTGAAAATGTCATGATCCAAGGATTCTTTTTTGAATTTTAAAAATGGTTACGGCATTTTAGCAGTTGCCCCAGCGCTCTATTCCATACAACATGTTTCACACAAACAAGGCAATCATCCTTGTCATTTATTTGGTCAGTAACATGCTGCAGGACAGACATCTGGAAACAGACTGTACTAAGTTTATTTGCTAGAATTGATGTATATTTATCCCAATTTAAAGTGTTAGTACCTATACCTAAGAATTTTGTAGATGAAGTTTCATTAACAATTTCTCCCTGAATATTAATATTTAATTCAATGTTTTTCTCTACATGAGTAGTTTTGAACCTAATAACTTGAGTTTTAGAACAATTAAGACTAAGCCCATTTGCTGTGAACCATTTGTTTAGATCCTCAAAAGTTTGGTTTATCAAATTTTGTAAATTGTTAGGGCTGTTTGATTTTAATATAGCTGTTGTATCATCAGCATATAGAACAAGCTGAGTTTAAATTAAAAGGCAGGTCGTTAATATAGATTAAAACAACAAAGGTCCCAAGATAGAGCCCTGAGGTACACCACAATAGCTCATTTTCCATTTAGAAAAGTTCTAACCTTTATAAATAATAGTAATAATAGTTATCTTTATAAATAATAGTTCTTTGAAAGCGGTTTTAAAGATAGGATTTTAACAACTTCAAAGCAAGTGGAGAAAAATTGTAAAATATAAGCTTAGAAAATAACATTTTATGTACAACACAGTCAAAGGCTTTTGACAAGTCACAAAACATTCCAGCAACATTCTGAGACCTATCAATGCCACAGCCGACCTCCCACAAGAAGTCAGACAGAGCCTGAGTTGTACTACGTCCTGATCTAAAACCATATTGTTCTGTCACAAAAATGTTGTTGCTTTCAAAAAAGATGATATTTGGTCGCTAATAACTTTTTAAATACTTTAGAGAAAGCTGGTAAAATTGAAATGGGACGGTAGTTGTCAGGATTTGACTTACTGCCATTCTTAAAAAGCGGTTTAATTTCAGCGAATTTTAGTTGTTAAGGAAAAATTCCACTCTGTAAACATTGGTTTATTATGAAGCTTAATGGACCTGCAATAACATTGTTGGTTTTTTTTATCAGCGTTACAGGGATTTCATCCCAACCGGCTGACATTTTATTTTTTAGGGAATAAATTGCTTTAGATACTTTTTCTTTGAAATTGGTGAAAAATCAAAAATACCCCCGCCGCAGCAAATCTGCAGACTTAGCGAATTTCCATTTGCCTGATTGGATTTAAACTAAAATGTCTCCTTAAAAATATCACATTTATTCCTATTTAAACATAATTAGTTTAATGAGTACTTAGGTTTGCTGCAACACGGGGGTAAAAGTTTTTTTTTTTTATGTAAAATGTTAAAAGGTATTGTGGTTTAATAAGAAATTGATGTATTTTCCAAATTTGACCAAAATATGTTCCTTAAACAAGCAAACTACAACAGTTGACTTATTCTCCATAAGAGTAACATGGGAAGTTTAAAATTACAATTTTTTTGAATTTTCTCCGTAACAATTAGGCGCATAATAACGCTTCAATATACTAAATTATTTGTTTTTTTAAGCTCTACAAAATGGTTTAAAAAGAAATTGTAAAATTTTGTGTTTATAGGGTCAAAAATGGGAAAAACCAATTTTACCCCATAAAACCCCCATAAACCCCCGTTCCCATAGTCCGATCAGGCTGGTTCGCGAACTCATTCAAGTTTATCCCGCCTTACACCTTCAAACCAAATTTTATCAAAATCGGACAAAAATTACTCAAGTTATCGGATGGACACATATATAGATATATAAAAATTTGAACAAATGGTGTTTTTGGCCTCTGGG